>NC_083877.1:102809223-102832215 GCF_032452875.1 Bos javanicus | reverse complement strand
CTGGCCCTGGCCTGGCCCTGGCCCTGGCCTGGCCTGGCCCTGGCCCTGGCCCTGGCCTGGCCCTGGCCTGGCCCTGGCCTGGCCTGGCCCTGGCCTGGCCCTGGCCTGGCCCTGGCCTGGCCCTGGCCCTGGCCTGGCCTGGCCCTGGCCTGGCCTGGCCTGGCCTGGCCTGGCCCTGGCCTGGCCCTGGCCTGGCCCTGGCCCTGGCCTGGCCCTGGCCTGGCCTGGCCTGGCCTGGCCTGGCCTGGCCCTGGCCCTGGCCCTGGCCCTGGCCCTGGCCCTGGCCCCTGGCCTGGCCTGGCCCTGGCCCTGGCCTGGCCTGGCCCTGGCCCTGGCCCTGGCCCTGGCCTGGCCTGGCCTGGCCTGGCCCTGGCCTGGCCCTGGCCTGGCCCTGGCCCTGGCCTGGCCTGGCCTGGCCCTGGCCCTGGCCCTGGCCCTGGCCCTGGCCCTGGCCCTGGCCCTGGCCTGGCCCTGGCCCTGGCCCTGGCCCTGGCCCTGGCCTGGCCTGGCCCTGGCCTGGCCCTGGCCCTGGCCCTGGCCTGGCCCTGGCCCTGGCCTGGCCACCTGGCCTGGCCTGGCCTGGCCCTGGCCTGGCCTGGCCTGGCCCTGGCCTGGCCCTGGCCTGGCCCTGGCCCTGGCCTGGCCTGGCCTGGCCCTGGCCTGGCCTGGCCCTGGCCTGGCCCTGGCCCTGGCCCTGGCCTGGCCCTGGCCCTGGCCTGGCCTGGCCTGGCCCTGGCCTGGCCCTGGCCCTGGCCCTGGCCTGGCCCTGGCCCTGGCCCTGGCCCTGGCCCTGGCCTGGCCCTGGCCCTGGCCCTGGCCCTGGCCCTGGCCCTGGCCTGGCCCTGGCCCTGGCCCTGGCCCTGGCCCTGGCCCTGGCCTGGCCCTGGCCCTGGCCTGGCCTGGCCTGGCCCTGGCCTGGCCTGGCCTGGCCCTGGCCTGGCCTGGCCCTGGCCCTGGCCTGGCCCTGGCCTGGCCTGGCCTGGCCCCTGGCCTGGCCCTGGCCCTGGCCCTGGCCCTGGCCCTGGCCTGGCCTGGCTGTGGCCCTGGCCTGGCCTGGCCTGGCCCTGGCCTGGCCTGGCCCTGGCCTGGCCTGGCCCTGGCCCTGGCCTGGCCTGCCCTGGCCTGGCCTGGCCCTGGCCCTGGCCCTGGCCTGGCCCTGGCCTGGCCCTGGCCTGGCCTGGCCTGGCCTGGCCCTGGCCTGGCCCTGGCCCTGGCCCTGGCCTGGCCCTGGCCTGGCCTGGCCTGGCCCTGGCCTGGCCCTGGCCTGGCCCTGGCCCTGGCCCTGGCCCTGGCCTGGCCCTGGCCTGGCCTGGCCTGGCCCTGGCCCTGGCCTGGCCTGGCCCTGGCCCTGGCCTGGCCCTGGCCCTGGCCCTGGCCCTGGCCTGGCCTGGCCCTGGCCTGGCCCTGGCCTGGCCTGGCCTGGCCCTGGCCCTGGCCCTGGCCCTGGCCCTGGCCCTGGCCCTGGCCTGGCCCTGGCCCTGGCCTGGCCCTGGCCCTGGCCTGGCCCTGGCCTGGCCCTGGCCCTGGCCCCTGGCCCTGGCCCTGGCCTGGCCCTGGCCTGGCCTGGCCCTGGCCTGGCCCTGGCCCTGGCCCTGGCCCTGGCCTGGCCTGGCCCTGGCCTGGCCCTGGCCTGGCCCTGGCCCTGGCCCTGGCCTGGCCTGGCCCTGGCCTGGCCCTGGCCCTGGCCCTGGCCCTGGCCCTGGCCCTGGCCCTGGCCCTGGCCCTGGCCCTGGCCCTGGCCTGGCCCTGGCCCTGGCCTGGCCTGGCCCTGGCCCTGGCCTGGCCTGGCCCTGGCCCTGGCCCTGGCCCTGGCCTGGCCTGGCCTGGCCCTGGCCCTGGCCTGGCCTGGCCCTGGCCCTGGCCCTGGCCCTGGCCCTGGCCTGGCCCTGGCCCTGGCCCTGGCCTGGCCCTGGCCTGGCCTGGCCTGGCCTGGCCCTGGCCTGGCCTGGCCTGGCCCTGGCCCTGGCCCTGGCCCTGGCCCTGGCCTGGCCCTGGCCCTGGCCCTGGCCCTGGCCCTGGCCCTGGCCTGGCCCTGGCCTGGCCCTGGCCCCTGGCCTGGCCCTGGCCCTGGCCTGGCCCTGGCCCTGGCCCTGGCCCTGGCCCTGGCCCTGGCCCTGGCCCTGGCCCTGGCCCTGGCCTGGCCCTGGCCCTGGCCTGGCCTGGCCCTGGCCTGGCCTGGCCTGGCCCTGGCCCTGGCCCTGGCCTGGCCCTGGCCCTGGCCTGGCCCTGGCCCTGGCCCTGGCCTGGCCCTGGCCTGGCCTGGCCTGGCTGGCCCTGGCCTGGCCCTGGCCCCTGGCCCTGGCCCTGGCCTGGCCCTGGCCCTGGCCCTGGCCCTGGCCCTGGCCCTGGCCCTGGCCCTGGCCTGGCCTGGCCTGGCCCTGGCCCTGGCCCTGGCCTGGCCCTGGCCCTGGCCCTGGCCTGGCCCTGGCCCTGGCCCTGGCCTGGCCCTGGCCCTGGCCCTGGCCCTGGCCCTGGCCCTGGCCCTGGCCCTGGCCTGGCCTGGCCCTGGCCTGGCCCTGGCCCTGGCCTGGCCCTGGCCCTGGCCCTGGCCCTGGCCCTGGCCTGGCCTGGCCTGGCCCTGGCCCTGGCCTGGCCCTGGCCCTGGCCTGGCCTGGCCTGGCCTGGCCCTGGCCTGGCCTGGCCTGGCCTGGCCCTGGCCCTGGCCTGGCCTGGCCCTGGCCCTGGCCTGGCCCTGGCCTGGCCTGGCCCTGGCCTGGCCCTGGCCCTGGCCTGGCCCTGGCCTGGCCTGGCCCTGGCCCTGGCCTGGCCTGGCCTGGCCCTGGCCCTGGCCCTGGCCCTGGCCCTGGCCCTGGCCTGGCCTGGCCTGGCCCTGGCCCTGGCCCTGGCCTGGCCCTGGCCTGGCCTGGCCCTGGCCCTGGCCTGGCCTGGCCTGGCCTGGCCCTGGCCCTGGCCCTGGCCCTGGCCCTGGCCCTGGCCCTGGCCCTGGCCTGGCCTGGCCTGGCCCTGGCCTGGCCCTGGCCTGGCCCTGGCCCTGGCCTGGCCTGGCCTGGCCCTGGCCCTGGCCCTGGCCCTGCCTGGCCTGGCCCTGGCCTGGCCTGGCCCTGGCCTGGCCCTGGCCCTGGCCCTGGCCTGGCCCTGGCCCTGGCCTGGCCTGGCCTGGCCCTGGCCTGGCCTGGCCCTGGCCTGGCCCTGGCCCTGGCCCTGGCCCTGGCCTGGCCCTGGCCCTGGCCCTGGCCTGGCCTGGCCCTGGCCCTGGCCCTGGCCTGGCCCTGGCCTGGCCCTGGCCCTGGCCCTGGCCTGGCCCTGGCCCTGGCCTGGCCCTGGCCCTGGCCCTGGCCCTGGCCCTGGCCCTGGCCCTGGCCTGGCCCTGGCCCTGGCCTGGCCTGGCCTGGCCCTGGCCCTGGCCCTGGCCTGGCCTGGCCTGGCCCTGGCCTGGCCCTGGCCCTGGCCTGGCCTGGCCCTGGCCCTGGCCCTGGCCCTGGCCCTGGCCCTGGCCTGGCTGGCCTGGCTGGCCCTGGCCCTGGCCCTGGCCCTGGCCTGGCCCTGGCCTGGCCCTGGCCTGGCCTGGCCTGGCCCTGGCCCTGGCCTGGCCTGGCCCCTGGCCCTGGCCCTGGCCTGGCCCTGGCCCTGGCCTGGCCTGGCCTGGCCCTGGCCTGGCCTGGCCTGGCCCTGGCCTGGCCTGGCCTGGCCCTGGCCCTGGCCCTGGCCCTGGCCCTGGCCCTGGCCTGGCCTGGCCCTGGCCCTGGCCCTGGCCCTGGCCCTGGCCCTGGCCCTGGCCCTGGCCCTGGCCTGGCCCTGGCCTGGCCCTGGCCTGGCCTGGCCCTGGCCTGGCCTGGCCTGGCCCTGGCCCTGGCCCTGGCCCTGGCCTGGCCCTGGCCTGGCCCTGGCCTGGCCCTGGCCTGGCCCTGGCCTGGCCTGGCCTGGCCTGGCCTGGCCTGGCCTGGCCTGGCCTGGCCCTGGCCCTGGCCCTGGCCTGGCCCTGGCCTGGCCTGGCCTGGCCTGGCCTGGCCTGGCCTGGCCTGGCCTGGCCTGGCCTGGCCTGGCCCTGGCCCTGGCCCTGGCCTGGCCTGGCCCTGGCCCTGGCCCTGGCCCTGGCCCTGGCCCTGGCCCTGGCCCTGGCCTGGCCTGGCCTGGCCCTGGCCTGGCCCTGGCCCTGGCCCTGGCCCTGGCCCTGGCCCTGGCCCTGGCCTGGCCCTGGCCTGGCCTGGCCTGGCCCTGGCCCTGGCCTGGCCCTGGCCTGGCCTGGCCCTGGCCTGGCCCTGGCCCTGGCCCTGGCCTGGCCCTGGCCTGGCCTGGCCCTGGCCCTGGCCTGGCCCTGGCCTGGCCTGGCCCTGGCCTGGCCCTGGCCTGGCCCTGGCCCTGGCCTGGCCCTGGCCTGGCCCTGGCCTGGCCCTGGCCTGGCCTGGCCCTGGCCTGGCCCTGGCCTGGCCCTGGCCCTGGCCTGGCCTGGCCTGGCCCTGGCCTGGCCTGGCCCTGGCCTGGCCCTGGCCTGGCCTGGCCCTGGCCCTGGCCTGGCCCTGGCCTGGCCCTGGCCCTGGCCCTGGCCCTGGCCTGGCCCTGGCCCTGGCCCTGGCCTGGCCTGGCCCTGGCCCTGGCCTGGCCTGGCCCTGGCCTGGCCCTGGCCCTGGCCCTGGCCTGGCCCTGGCCCTGGCCTGGCCCTGGCCCTGGCCTGGCCCTGGCCTGGCCCTGGCCCTGGCCCTGGCCCTGGCCCTGGCCCTGGCCTGGCCCTGGCCTGGCCTGGCCCTGGCCCTGGCCCTGGCCTGGCCCTGGCCCTGGCCCTGGCCCTGGCCCTGGCCCTGGCCCTGGCCCTGGCCCTGGCCCTGGCCCTGGCCTGGCCCTGGCCCTGGCCCTGGCCTGGCCCTGGCCCTGGCCCTGGCCCTGGCCCTGGCCCTGGCCTGGCCTGGCCCTGGCCCTGGCCCTGGCCCTGGCCCTGGCCCTGGCCTGGCCTGGCCCTGGCCCTGGCCCTGGCCTGGCCCTGGCCCTGGCCCTGGCCCTGGCCCTGGCCCTGGCCCTGGCCCTGGCCCTGGCCTGGCCTGGCCTGGCCCTGGCCCTGGCCTGGCCTGGCCCTGGCCCTGGCCTGGCCCTGGCCTGGCCTGGCCCTGGCCCTGGCCTGGCCCTGGCCCTGGCCCTGGCCCTGGCCCTGGCCTGGCCCTGGCCCTGGCCCTGGCCCTGGCCCTGGCCCTGGCCCTGGCCCTGGCCTGGCCTGGCCCTGGCCCTGGCCCTGGCCTGGCCTGGCCTGGCCCTGGCCTGGCCTGGCCTGGCCCTGGCCTGGCCTGGCCTGGCCTGGCCCTGGCCCTGGCCCTGGCCCTGGCCTGGCCTGGCCCTGGCCTGGCCTGGCCTGGCCTGGCCTGGCCCTGGCCTGGCCTGGCCCTGGCCCTGGCCCTGGCCCTGGCCTGGGCCTGGCCTGGCCCTGGCCTGGCCCTGGCCTGGCCTGGCCCTGGCCTGGCCTGGCCTGGCCTGGCCTGGCCTGGCCTGGCCCTGGCCCTGGCCCTGGCCCTGGCCTGGCCCTGGCCTGGCTGGCCTGGCCTGGCCCTGGCCTGGCCTGGCCCTGGCCTGGCCCTGGCCTGGCCCTGGCCCTGGCCTGGCCCTGGCCCTGGCCCTGGCCTGGCCTGGCCTGGCCCTGGCCTGGCCTGGCCTGGCCCTGGCCTGGCCTGGCCTGGCCTGGCCCTGGCCCTGGCCTGGCCCTGGCCCTGGCCCTGGCCCTGGCCCTGGCCCTGGCCCTGGCCCTGGCCCTGGCCCTGGCCCTGGCCTGGCCCTGGCCCTGGCCTGGCCTGGCCTGGCCTGGCCCTGGCCCTGGCCCTGGCCTGGCCCTGGCCCTGGCCCTGGCCTGGCCCTGGCCTGGCTGGCCCTGGCCCTGGCCTGGCCCTGGCCTGGCCCTGGCCCTGGCCCTGGCCCTGGCCCTGGCCCTGGCCCTGGCCCTGGCCCTGGCCTGGCCCTGGCCCTGGCCTGGCCTGGCCTGGCCTGGCCCTGGCCCTGGCCCTGGCCCTGGCCCTGGCCCTGGCCTGGCCCTGGCCCTGGCCCTGGCCTGGCCCTGGCCTGGCCCTGGCCCTGGCCTGGCCCTGGCCTGGCCCTGGCCCTGGCCCTGGCCCTGGCCCTGGCCCTGGCCCTGGCCCTGGCCCTGGCCCTGGCCCTGGCCCTGGCCCTGGCCCTGGCCTGGCCCTGGCCCTGGCCCTGGCCTGGCCCTGGCCCTGGCCCTGGCCCTGGCCTGGCCCTGGCCCTGGCCTGGCCCTGGCCCTGGCCCTGGCCTGGCCTGGCCCTGGCCTGGCCTGGCCTGGCCCTGGCCCTGGCCTGGCCTGGCCTGGCCTGGCCTGGCCTGGCCCTGGCCTGGCCTGGCCCTGGCCTGGCCCTGGCCTGGCCTGGCCCTGGCCTGGCCCTGGCCTGGCCCTGGCCTGGCCTGGCCTGGCCCTGGCCCTGGCCTGGCCCTGGCCCTGGCCCTGGCCTGGCCCTGGCCCTGGCCCTGGCCCTGGCCCTGGCCCTGGCCTGGCCCTGGCCCTGGCCCTGGCCCTGGCCCTGGCCCTGGCCCTGGCCTGGCCCTGGCCTGGCCCTGGCCCTGGCCCTGGCCCTGGCCTGGCCCTGGCCCTGGCCCTGGCCTGGCCCTGGCCTGGCCTGGCCCTGGCCCTGGCCCTGGCCCTGGCCCTGGCCCTGGCCCTGGCCCTGGCCCTGGCCCTGGCCCTGGCCCTGGCCTGGCCCTGGCCTGGCCTGGCCCTGGCCCTGGCCCTGGCCCTGGCCTGGCCTGGCCCTGGCCCTGGCCCTGGCCCTGGCCTGGCCTGGCCCTGGCCCTGGCCCTGGCCCTGGCCTGGCCTGGCCTGGCCCTGGCCCTGGCCTGGCCTGGCCCTGGCCCTGGCCCTGGCCTGGCCCTGGCCCTGGCCCTGGCCCTGGCCCTGGCCTGGCCTGGCCCTGGCCCTGGCCTGGCCCTGGCCTGGCCCTGGCCTGGCCTGGCCCTGGCCCTGGCCCTGGCCCTGGCCTGGCCCTGGCCTGGCCCTGGCCCTGGCCTGGCCCTGGCCTGGCCCTGGCCCTGGCCTGGCCTGGCCTGGCCCTGGCCCTGGCCCTGGCCCTGGCCTGGCCCTGGCCTGGCCCTGGCCTGGCCCTGGCCTGGCCTGGCCCTGGCCTGGCCTGGCCCTGGCCCTGGCCTGGCCCTGGCCTGGCCTGGCCCTGGCCCTGGCCTGGCCCTGGCCCTGGCCCTGGCCCTGGCCTGGCCTGGCCTGGCCCTGGCCCTGGCCCTGGCCCTGGCCTGGCCTGGCCTGGCCCTGGCCCTGGCCTGGCCTGGCCTGGCCCTGGCCCTGGCCCTGGCCCTGGCCCTGGCCTGGCCCTGGCCTGGCCCTGGCCCTGGCCTGGCCTGGCCTGGCCCTGGCCCTGGCCCTGGCCCTGGCCCTGGCCCTGGCCCTGGCCCTGGCCCTGGCCTGGCCTGGCCCTGGCCCTGGCCCTGGCCCTGGCCCTGGCCTGGCCCTGGCCCTGGCCCTGGCCCTGGCCCTGGCCTGGCCCTGGCCCTGGCCCTGGCCCTGGCCCTGGCCTGGCCTGGCCCTGGCCTGGCCCTGGCCTGGCCTGGCCTGGCCTGGCCCTGGCCTGGCCCTGGCCCTGGCCCTGGCCTGGCCTGGCCTGGCCTGGCCTGGCCTGGCCCTGGCCTGGCCTGGCCTGGCCTGGCCTGGCCTGGCCTGGCCCTGGCCTGGCCTGGCCTGGCCCTGGCCTGGCCCTGGCCCTGGCCTGGCCCTGGCCTGGCCTGGCCTGGCCTGGCCCTGGCCCTGGCCCTGGCCTGGCCCTGGCCTGGCCTGGCCCTGGCCTGGCCCTGGCCTGGCCCTGGCCCTGGCCTGGCCCTGGCCCTGGCCTGGCCCTGGCCCTGGCCTGGCCCTGGCCCTGGCCTGGCCTGGCCTGGCCTGGCCCTGGCCCTGGCCTGGCCCTGGCCCTGGCCCTGGCCTGGCCCTGGCCTGGCCTGGCCCTGGCCCTGGCCTGGCCTGGCCTGGCCCTGGCCCTGGCCTGGCCTGGCCTGGCCCTGGCCCTGGCCCTGGCCCTGGCCCTGGCCCTGGCCTGGCCTGGCCCTGGCCTGGCCTGGCCTGGCCTGGCCTGGCCCTGGCCTGGCCTGGCCCTGGCCTGGCCTGGCCTGGCCTGGCCCTGGCCCTGGCCTGGCCCTGGCCTGGCCTGGCCCTGGCCTGGCCTGGCCTGGCCCTGGCCTGGCCCTGGCCTGGCCTGGCCCTGGCCCTGGCCCTGGCCTGGCCTGGCCCTGGCCTGGCCTGGCCTGGCCTGGCCTGGCCTGGCCTGGCCCTGGCCCTGGCCTGGCCCTGGCCCTGGCCCTGGCCTGGCCCTGGCCTGGCCTGGCCTGGCCTGGCCCTGGCCTGGCCCTGGCCCTGGCCCTGGCCTGGCCCTGGCCTGGCCTGGCCTGGCCCTGGCCTGGCCCTGGCCTGGCCTGGCCTGGCCTGGCCTGGCCCTGGCCTGGCCCTGGCCCTGGCCCTGGCCTGGCCTGGCCTGGCCTGGCCCTGGCCTGGCCCTGGCCTGGCCTGGCCTGGCCTGGCCTGGCCTGGCCTGGCCTGGCCCTGGCCCTGGCCCTGGCCTGGCCTGGCCTGGCCTGGCCCTGGCCCTGGCCCTGGCCCTGGCCCTGGCCCTGGCCCTGGCCCTGGCCCTGGCCTGGCCCTGGCCTGGCCTGGCCCTGGCCTGGCCTGGCCCTGGCCTGGCCCTGGCCTGGCCCTGGCCCTGGCCTGGCCTGGCCCTGGCCCTGGCCTGGCCCTGGCCCTGGCCTGGCCTGGCCTGGCCTGGCCCTGGCCCTGGCCTGGCCCTGGCCTGGCCCTGGCCCTGGCCTGGCCTGGCCTGGCCTGGCCCTGGCCTGGCCCTGGCCTGGCCCTGGCCCTGGCCTGGCCTGGCCCTGGCCCTGGCCCTGGCCCTGGCCCTGGCCCTGGCCCTGGCCCTGGCCTGGCCTGGCCTGGCCTGGCCTGGCCCTGGCCTGGCCCTGGCCTGGCCTGGCCCTGGCCCTGGCCTGGCCCTGGCCTGGCCCTGGCCCTGGCCCTGGCCTGGCCTGGCCTGGCCCTGGCCTGGCCCTGGCCTGGCCTGGCCTGGCCTGGCCCTGGCCCTGGCCCTGGCCTGGCCTGGCCCTGGCCCTGGCCTGGCCTGGCCTGGCCTGGCCCTGGCCTGGCCCTGGCCCTGGCCTGGCCCTGGCCCTGGCCCTGGCCTGGCCCTGGCCCTGGCCCTGGCCTGGCCTGGCCCTGGCCCTGGCCCTGGCCTGGCCCTGGCCTGGCCTGGCCCTGGCCCTGGCCTGGCCTGGCCTGGCCCTGGCCTGGCCCTGGCCCTGGCCTGGCCTGGCCTGGCCTGGCCCTGGCCTGGCCTGGCCTGGCCCTGGCCTGGCCTGGCCTGGCCTGGCCTGGCCTGGCCCTGGCCCTGGCCCTGGCCTGGCCTGGCCTGGCCTGGCCTGGCCTGGCCTGGCCTGGCCTGGCCCTGGCCTGGCCTGGCCTGGCCCTGGCCCTGGCCTGGCCCTGGCCTGGCCCTGGCCTGGCCCTGGCCCTGGCCTGGCCTGGCCCTGGCCTGGCCTGGCCTGGCCTGGCCTGGCCTGGCCTGGCCTGGCCCTGGCCTGGCCCTGGCCTGGCCTGGCCTGGCCTGGCCTGGCCCTGGCCTGGCCTGGCCTGGCCTGGCCTGGCCTGGCCTGGCCTGGCCCTGGCCTGGCCTGGCCTGGCCTGGCCCTGGCCCTGGCCTGGCCCTGGCCTGGCCTGGCCCTGGCCTGGCCCTGGCCTGGCCCTGGCCTGGCCTGGCCTGGCCCTGGCCCTGGCCTGGCCTGGCCTGGCCCTGGCCCTGGCCTGGCCTGGCCTGGCCCTGGCCTGGCCCTGGCCTGGCCTGGCCTGGCCTGGCCTGGCCTGGCCTGGCCTGGCCCTGGCCTGGCCTGGCCTGGCCCTGGCCTGGCCTGGCCTGGCCTGGCCTGGCCTGGCCTGGCCTGGCCTGGCCCTGGCCTGGCCCTGGCCTGGCCTGGCCTGGCCCTGGCCCTGGCCCTGGCCTGGCCCTGGCCCTGGCCTGGCCTGGCCTGGCCCTGGCCTGGCCTGGCCTGGCCTGGCCCTGGCCTGGCCTGGCCTGGCCCTGGCCTGGCCCTGGCCCTGGCCTGGCCCTGGCCTGGCCTGGCCTGGCCTGGCCTGGCCCTGGCCTGGCCTGGCCCTGGCCTGGCCCTGGCCTGGGCCTGGCCTGGCCCTGGCCTGGCCTGGCCTGGCCCTGGCCTGGCCCTGGCCTGGCCCTGGCCTGGCCCTGGCCCTGGCCTGGCCTGGCCTGGCCTGGCCTGGCCTGGCCTGGCCTGGCCCTGGCCCTGGCCTGGCCTGGCCTGGCCTGGCCCTGGCCCTGGCCCTGGCCCTGGCCTGGCCTGGCCCTGGCCTGGCCTGGCCTGGCCTGGCCTGGCCTGGCCCTGGCCCTGGCCTGGCCTGGCCTGGCCTGGCCTGGCCCTGGCCTGGCCCTGGCCCTGGCCCTGGCCTGGCCTGGCCTGGCCCTGGCCTGGCCCTGGCCCTGGCCCTGGCCTGGCCTGGCCTGGCCTGGCCTGGCCTGGCCTGGCCTGGCCTGGCCTGGCCTGGCCCTGGCCTGGCCTGGCCTGGCCTGGCCCTGGCCTGGCCTGGCCCTGGCCTGGCCTGGCCTGGCCCTGGCCTGGCCTGGCCTGGCCCTGGCCCTGGCCCTGGCCTGGCCTGGCCCTGGCCCTGGCCTGGCCTGGCCTGGCCTGGCCCTGGCCCTGGCCTGGCCTGGCCCTGGCCTGGCCTGGCCTGGCCCTGGCCTGGCCCTGGCCTGGCCTGGCCTGGCCTGGCCCTGGCCCTGGCCTGGCCTGGCCTGGCCTGGCCCTGGCCCTGGCCCTGGCCTGGCCTGGCCTGGCCTGGCCCTGGCCTGGCCTGGCCTGGCCTGGCCTGGCCTGGCCTGGCCTGGCCTGGCCTGGCCTGGCCTGGCCCTGGCCTGGCCCTGGCCTGGCCTGGCCTGGCCCTGGCCTGGCCCTGGCCTGGCCCTGGCCTGGCCTGGCCCTGGCCTGGCCTGGCCCTGGCCTGGCCCTGGCCCTGGCCCTGGCCCTGGCCTGGCCCTGGCCTGGCCTGGCCTGGCCTGGCCCTGGCCTGGCCCTGGCCTGGCCTGGCCTGGCCTGGCCTGGCCTGGCCTGGCCTGGCCTGGCCTGGCCTGGCCTGGCCTGGCCTGGCCCTGGCCTGGCCTGGCCTGGCCTGGCCCTGGCCCTGGCCTGGCCCTGGCCTGGCCCTGGCCTGGCCTGGCCTGGCCTGGCCTGGCCCTGGCCCTGGCCTGGCCTGGCCTGGCCTGGCCTGGCCCTGGCCTGGCCTGGCCTGGCCTGGCCTGGCCTGGCCTGGCCCTGGCCTGGCCTGGCCTGGCCTGGCCCTGGCCCTGGCCCTGGCCTGGCCCTGGCCTGGCCTGGCCCTGGCCTGGCCTGGCCTGGCCTGGCCTGGCCCTGGCCTGGCCCTGGCCTGGCCTGGCCCTGGCCCTGGCCTGGCCTGGCCCTGGCCTGGCCCTGGCCTGGCCTGGCCTGGCCTGGCCTGGCCCTGGCCTGGCCTGGCCTGGCCTGGCCTGGCCTGGCCCTGGCCCTGGCCCTGGCCCTGGCCTGGCCTGGCCTGGCCTGGCCTGGCCTGGCCTGGCCTGGCCTGGCCTGGCCTGGCCCTGGCCTGGCCTGGCCTGGCCCTGGCCTGGCCCTGGCCTGGCCTGGCCTGGCCTGGCCTGGCCTGGCCCTGGCCTGGCCTGGCCTGGCCCTGGCCTGGCCTGGCCTGGCCTGGCCTGGCCTGGCCCTGGCCTGGCCTGGCCTGGCCTGGCCTGGCCTGGCCTGGCCTGGCCCTGGCCTGGCCCTGGCCTGGCCCTGGCCCTGGCCTGGCCTGGCCTGGCCTGGCCTGGCCCTGGCCTGGCCTGGCCTGGCCTGGCCCTGGCCTGGCCTGGCCTGGCCCTGGCCTGGCCTGGCCTGGCCTGGCCTGGCCTGGCCCTGGCCTGGCCTGGCCTGGCCTGGCCCTGGCCCTGGCCCTGGCCTGGCCTGGCCCTGGCCTGGCCCTGGCCTGGCCCTGGCCTGGCCTGGCCCTGGCCCTGGCCTGGCCTGGCCTGGCCCTGGCCTGGCCCTGGCCTGGCCCTGGCCTGGCCTGGCCCTGGCCCTGGCCTGGCCCTGGCCTGGCCCTGGCCCTGGCCTGGCCCTGGCCTGGCCCTGGCCTGGCCTGGCCTGGCCCTGGCCCTGGCCTGGCCTGGCCTGGCCTGGCCTGGCCCTGGCCTGGCCTGGCCTGGCCTGGCCTGGCCTGGCCTGGCCTGGCCTGGCCTGGCCTGGCCTGGCCTGGCCTGGCCTGGCCTGGCCTGGCCTGGCCTGGCCTGGCCCTGGCCTGGCCCTGGCCCTGGCCTGGCCTGGCCCTGGCCTGGCCTGGCCTGGCCTGGCCCTGGCCTGGCCTGGCCTGGCCTGGCCTGGCCTGGCCTGGCCCTGGCCCTGGCCCTGGCCCTGGCCCTGGCCTGGCCCTGGCCTGGCCTGGCCTGGCCTGGCCTGGCCTGGCCCTGGCCCTGGCCCTGGCCTGGCCTGGCCTGGCCCTGGCCTGGCCTGGCCTGGCCTGGCCCTGGCCTGGCCTGGCCTGGCCTGGCCTGGCCTGGCCTGGCCTGGCCTGGCCTGGCCTGGCCTGGCCTGGCCTGGCCTGGCCTGGCCTGGCCTGGCCCTGGCCTGGCCTGGCCTGGCCTGGCCTGGCCTGGCCTGGCCTGGCCTGGCCTGGCCTGGCCTGGCCTGGCCTGGCCTGGCCTGGCCTGGCCTGGCCTGGCCTGGCCTGGCCTGGCCCTGGCCTGGCCTGGCCTGGCCTGGCCTGGCCCTGGCCTGGCCCTGGCCTGGCCTGGCCTGGCCTGGCCCTGGCCTGGCCCTGGCCTGGCCTGGCCTGGCCTGGCCTGGCCCTGGCCTGGCCCTGGCCTGGCCTGGCCTGGCCCTGGCCTGGCCTGGCCTGGCCTGGCCCTGGCCTGGCCTGGCCCTGGCCCTGGCCTGGCCTGGCCTGGCCTGGCCTGGCCTGGCCTGGCCTGGCCTGGCCTGGCCCTGGCCTGGCCTGGCCTGGCCTGGCCTGGCCTGGCCTGGCCTGGCCCTGGCCTGGCCCTGGCCTGGCCTGGCCTGGCCCTGGCCTGGCCCTGGCCTGGCCTGGCCTGGCCTGGCCCTGGCCTGGCCTGGCCTGGCCCTGGCCCTGGCCCTGGCCTGGCCCTGGCCTGGCCTGGCCCTGGCCTGGCCTGGCCCTGGCCTGGCCTGGCCCTGGCCTGGCCCTGGCCTGGCCTGGCCTGGCCTGGCCCTGGCCTGGCCTGGCCTGGCCCTGGCCTGGCCCTGGCCTGGCCTGGCCTGGCCTGGCCCTGGCCTGGCCCTGGCCTGGCCTGGCCTGGCCCTGGCCTGGCCTGGCCTGGCCTGGCCCTGGCCTGGCCTGGCCTGGCCCTGGCCTGGCCTGGCCTGGCCCTGGCCTGGCCTGGCCTGGCCTGGCCTGGCCCTGGCCTGGCCCTGGCCTGGCCTGGCCCTGGCCTGGCCTGGCCCTGGCCTGGCCTGGCCTGGCCTGGCCTGGCCCTGGCCTGGCCTGGCCTGGCCTGGCCTGGCCTGGCCTGGCCCTGGCCCTGGCCTGGCCTGGCCTGGCCCTGGCCTGGCCTGGCCTGGCCTGGCCTGGCCTGGCCTGGCCTGGCCTGGCCTGGCCTGGCCTGGCCTGGCCTGGCCTGGCCTGGCCTGGCCTGGCCTGGCCTGGCCTGGCCCTGGCCCTGGCCTGGCCCTGGCCTGGCCCTGGCCTGGCCTGGCCCTGGCCTGGCCTGGCCTGGCCTGGCCTGGCCTGGCCCTGGCCTGGCCTGGCCTGGCCTGGCCCTGGCCTGGCCCTGGCCTGGCCTGGCCTGGCCTGGCCCTGGCCTGGCCTGGCCCTGGCCTGGCCTGGCCTGGCCTGGCCTGGCCCTGGCCTGGCCTGGCCTGGCCTGGCCTGGCCTGGCCTGGCCTGGCCCTGGCCTGGCCTGGCCCTGGCCTGGCCTGGCCTGGCCTGGCCTGGCCTGGCCTGGCCTGGCCTGGCCTGGCCTGGCCTGGCCTGGCCTGGCCCTGGCCTGGCCTGGCCTGGCCTGGCCCTGGCCCTGGCCCTGGCCTGGCCCTGGCCTGGCCTGGCCCTGGCCCTGGCCCTGGCCTGGCCCTGGCCCTGGCCCTGGCCTGGCCTGGCCTGGCCTGGCCTGGCCTGGCCTGGCCCTGGCCCTGGCCTGGCCTGGCCTGGCCTGGCCTGGCCTGGCCTGGCCTGGCCTGGCCCTGGCCTGGCCCTGGCCTGGCCCTGGCCTGGCCTGGCCTGGCCTGGCCTGGCCCTGGCCTGGCCCTGGCCTGGCCTGGCCTGGCCCTGGCCTGGCCTGGCCTGGCCTGGCCTGGCCCTGGCCTGGCCTGGCCTGGCCTGGCCCTGGCCTGGCCCTGGCCTGGCCTGGCCTGGCCTGGCCTGGCCTGGCCTGGCCTGGCCTGGCCCTGGCCTGGCCTGGCCTGGCCTGGCCTGGCCTGGCCTGGCCTGGCCTGGCCTGGCCTGGCCTGGCCCTGGCCTGGCCCTGGCCTGGCCCTGGCCTGGCCTGGCCTGGCCTGGCCTGGCCTGGCCTGGCCTGGCCTGGCCTGGCCTGGCCTGGCCTGGCCCTGGCCTGGCCTGGCCCTGGCCTGGCCCTGGCCTGGCCTGGCCTGGCCTGGCCCTGGCCTGGCCCTGGCCTGGCCTGGCCCTGGCCTGGCCTGGCCCTGGCCTGGCCTGGCCTGGCCTGGCCTGGCCTGGCCTGGCCTGGCCCTGGCCTGGCCTGGCCTGGCCTGGCCTGGCCTGGCCTGGCCTGGCCTGGCCTGGCCTGGCCTGGCCTGGCCTGGCCTGGCCCTGGCCTGGCCTGGCCTGGCCTGGCCCTGGCCTGGCCTGGCCTGGCCTGGCCTGGCCTGGCCTGGCCTGGCCTGGCCTGGCCCTGGCCCTGGCCTGGCCTGGCCTGGCCTGGCCTGGCCTGGCCCTGGCCTGGCCTGGCCTGGCCCTGGCCTGGCCTGGCCTGGCCTGGCCCTGGCCTGGCCTGGCCTGGCCTGGCCTGGCCTGGCCCTGGCCCTGGCCTGGCCCTGGCCTGGCCTGGCCTGGCCCTGGCCTGGCCTGGCCTGGCCTGGCCTGGCCTGGCCTGGCCTGGCCTGGCCCTGGCCTGGCCTGGCCTGGCCTGGCCTGGCCTGGCCTGGCCTGGCCTGGCCTGGCCTGGCCTGGCCTGGCCTGGCCTGGCCTGGCCTGGCCTGGCCTGGCCTGGCCTGGCCTGGCCCTGGCCTGGCCTGGCCCTGGCCTGGCCTGGCCTGGCCCTGGCCCTGGCCCTGGCCCTGGCCTGGCCTGGCCCTGGCCTGGCCTGGCCTGGCCTGGCCCTGGCCTGGCCTGGCCTGGCCTGGCCTGGCCCTGGCCTGGCCTGGCCTGGCCTGGCCTGGCCTGGCCTGGCCTGGCCTGGCCTGGCCCTGGCCTGGCCTGGCCCTGGCCTGGCCTGGCCTGGCCCTGGCCCTGGCCTGGCCTGGCCTGGCCCTGGCCTGGCCCTGGCCCTGGCCTGGCCTGGCCTGGCCTGGCCCTGGCCTGGCCTGGC
The DNA here is from genome assembly GCF_032452875.1 of Bos javanicus. Taxonomy (NCBI): domain Eukaryota; kingdom Metazoa; phylum Chordata; class Mammalia; order Artiodactyla; family Bovidae; genus Bos; species Bos javanicus. The sequence continues at coordinate 102,816,768 of NC_083877.1, read as the reverse complement.
CTGGCCTGGCCTGGCCTGGCCTGGCCTGGCCTGGCCCTGGCCTGGCCTGGCCTGGCCTGGCCTGGCCTGGCCTGGCCCTGGCCTGGCCTGGCCTGGCCTGGCCTGGCCTGGCCTGGCCTGGCCTGGCCTGGCCTGGCCTGGCCTGGCCCTGGCCCTGGCCCTGGCCTGGCCTGGCCTGGCCTGGCCCTGGCCTGGCCTGGCCCTGGCCCTGGCCTGGCCTGGCCTGGCCTGGCCTGGCCTGGCCTGGCCTGGCCTGGCCCTGGCCTGGCCTGGCCTGGCCTGGCCCTGGCCTGGCCTGGCCTGGCCTGGCCCTGGCCCTGGCCTGGCCTGGCCCTGGCCTGGCCTGGCCTGGCCTGGCCCTGGCCTGGCCTGGCCCTGGCCTGGCCTGGCCTGGCCTGGCCTGGCCTGGCCCTGGCCTGGCCTGGCCTGGCCTGGCCCTGGCCTGGCCTGGCCTGGCCTGGCCCTGGCCTGGCCCTGGCCTGGCCTGGCCTGGCCCTGGCCTGGCCTGGCCTGGCCTGGCCTGGCCTGGCCTGGCCTGGCCTGGCCTGGCCCTGGCCTGGCCCTGGCCTGGCCTGGCCTGGCCCTGGCCTGGCCTGGCCTGGCCTGGCCCTGGCCCTGGCCCTGGCCCTGGCCTGGCCCTGGCCCTGGCCTGGCCTGGCCTGGCCCTGGCCTGGCCTGGCCTGGCCTGGCCTGGCCTGGCCTGGCCTGGCCTGGCCTGGCCTGGCCTGGCCTGGCCTGGCCTGGCCTGGCCTGGCCTGGCCTGGCCTGGCCTGGCCCTGGCCTGGCCTGGCCTGGCCTGGCCCTGGCCTGGCCTGGCCTGGCCTGGCCCTGGCCTGGCCTGGCCTGGCCTGGCCTGGCCTGGCCTGGCCTGGCCTGGCCTGGCCTGGCCCTGGCCTGGCCTGGCCTGGCCCTGGCCTGGCCTGGCCTGGCCCTGGCCTGGCCTGGCCTGGCCTGGCCTGGCCTGGCCTGGCCTGGCCTGGCCTGGCCTGGCCTGGCCTGGCCTGGCCTGGCCTGGCCTGGCCTGGCCTGGCCTGGCCTGGCCTGGCCCTGGCCTGGCCTGGCCTGGCCCTGGCCTGGCCTGGCCTGGCCTGGCCTGGCCTGGCCTGGCCCTGGCCTGGCCCTGGCCTGGCCTGGCCTGGCCTGGCCCTGGCCTGGCCTGGCCTGGCCTGGCCTGGCCTGGCCTGGCCTGGCCTGGCCTGGCCTGGCCCTGGCCTGGCCTGGCCCTGGCCTGGCCTGGCCTGGCCTGGCCTGGCCCTGGCCTGGCCTGGCCTGGCCTGGCCTGGCCTGGCCTGGCCTGGCCTGGCCCTGGCCTGGCCTGGCCTGGCCTGGCCTGGCCTGGCCCTGGCCCTGGCCTGGCCTGGCCTGGCCTGGCCTGGCCTGGCCTGGCCTGGCCTGGCCTGGCCTGGCCTGGCCTGGCCTGGCCTGGCCTGGCCTGGCCTGGCCTGGCCTGGCCTGGCCCTGGCCTGGCCTGGCCTGGCCTGGCCTGGCCTGGCCTGGCCTGGCCTGGCCTGGCCCTGGCCTGGCCTGGCCTGGCCTGGCCTGGCCTGGCCTGGCCTGGCCTGGCCTGGCCTGGCCTGGCCTGGCCTGGCCCTGGCCTGGCCTGGCCCTGGCCTGGCCCTGGCCTGGCCCTGGCCTGGCCTGGCCCTGGCCTGGCCTGGCCTGGCCTGGCCTGGCCTGGCCCTGGCCTGGCCTGGCCCTGGCCTGGCCTGGCCTGGCCTGGCCTGGCCTGGCCTGGCCTGGCCTGGCCCTGGCCCTGGCCTGGCCTGGCCTGGCCCTGGCCTGGCCTGGCCCTGGCCTGGCCTGGCCTGGCCCTGGCCCTGGCCTGGCCTGGCCTGGCCCTGGCCTGGCCTGGCCTGGCCTGGCCCTGGCCTGGCCTGGCCTGGCCCTGGCCTGGCCCTGGCCTGGCCTGGCCCTGGCCTGGCCCTGGCCTGGCCCTGGCCCTGGCCCTGGCCTGGCCTGGCCTGGCCCTGGCCCTGGCCTGGCCTGGCCTGGCCTGGCCCTGGCCCTGGCCTGGCCCTGGCCTGGCCCTGGCCTGGCCTGGCCCTGGCCCTGGCCTGGCCCTGGCCTGGCCCTGGCCTGGCCCTGGCCTGGCCTGGCCTGGCCTGGCCTGGCCTGGCCCTGGCCCTGGCCCTGGCCTGGCCTGGCCTGGCCTGGCCTGGCCTGGCCTGGCCCTGGCCCTGGCCTGGCCTGGCCTGGCCTGGCCTGGCCCTGGCCTGGCCCTGGCCCTGGCCTGGCCTGGCCCTGGCCTGGCCTGGCCTGGCCTGGCCTGGCTGGGCCTGGCCTGGCCCTGGCCTGGCCTGGCCTGGCCTGGCCTGGCCTGGCCTGGCCTGGCCTGGCCTGGCCCTGGCCTGGCCTGGCCCTGGCCTGGCCTGGCCTGGCCTGGCCTGGCCTGGCCTGGCCCTGGCCTGGCCTGGCCTGGCCTGGCCTGGCCTGGCCTGGCCTGGCCTGGCCTGGCCTGGCCTGGCCTGGCCTGGCCTGGCCTGGCCTGGCCTGGCCTGGCCTGGCCTGGCCTGGCCTGGCCTGGCCTGGCCTGGCCTGGCCTGGCCTGGCCTGGCCTGGCCTGGCCTGGCCTGGCCCTGGCCTGGCCTGGCCTGGCCTGGCCTGGCCCTGGCCTGGCCTGGCCTGGCCTGGCCTGGCCTGGCCTGGCCTGGCCTGGCCTGGCCTGGCCTGGCCTGGCCTGGCCTGGCCTGGCCTGGCCTGGCCTGGCCTGGCCTGGCCTGGCCTGGCCTGGCCTGGCCCTGGCCTGGCCTGGCCTGGCCTGGCCTGGCCTGGCCTGGCCTGGCCTGGCCCTGGCCTGGCCTGGCCCTGGCCTGGCCTGGCCCTGGCCTGGCCTGGCCTGGCCCTGGCCTGGCCTGGCCTGGCCTGGCCTGGCCTGGCCTGGCCTGGCCTGGCCTGGCCTGGCCTGGCCCTGGCCCTGGCCTGGCCCTGGCCTGGCCTGGCCTGGCCCTGGCCTGGCCCTGGCCTGGCCTGGCCTGGCCTGGCCCTGGCCCTGGCCTGGCCTGGCCCTGGCCTGGCCTGGCCTGGCCTGGCCTGGCCTGGCCTGGCCTGGCCTGGCCTGGCCTGGCCTGGCCTGGCCTGGCCTGGCCTGGCCTGGCCTGGCCTGGCCTGGCCTGGCCTGGCCTGGCCTGGCCTGGCCTGGCCTGGCCTGGCCTGGCCTGGCCTGGCCTGGCCTGGCCTGGCCTGGCCTGGCCTGGCCTGGCCTGGCCTGGCCTGGCCTGGCCTGGCCTGGCCTGGCCTGGCCTGGCCTGGCCTGGCCTGGCCCTGGCCTGGCCTGGCCTGGCCTGGCCTGGCCTGGCCTGGCCTGGCCTGGCCTGGCCCTGGCCTGGCCCTGGCCTGGCCTGGCCTGGCCTGGCCTGGCCCTGGCCTGGCCCTGGCCTGGCCTGGCCTGGCCTGGCCCTGGCCTGGCCTGGCCTGGCCTGGCCTGGCCTGGCCTGGCCTGGCCTGGCCTGGCCTGGCCTGGCCTGGCCTGGCCTGGCCTGGCCCTGGCCTGGCCTGGCCCTGGCCTGGCCTGGCCTGGCCTGGCCCTGGCCTGGCCCTGGCCTGGCCTGGCCTGGCCTGGCCTGGCCTGGCCTGGCCTGGCCTGGCCTGGCCTGGCCTGGCCTGGCCTGGCCTGGCCTGGCCTGGCCTGGCCTGGCCTGGCCCTGGCCTGGCCTGGCCTGGCCTGGCCTGGCCTGGCCCTGGCCCTGGCCTGGCCTGGCCCTGGCCTGGCCTGGCCTGGCCTGGCCTGGCCTGGCCTGGCCTGGCCTGGCCCTGGCCTGGCCTGGCCTGGCCTGGCCTGGCCCTGGCCTGGCCTGGCCTGGCCTGGCCTGGCCTGGCCTGGCCTGGCCTGGCCTGGCCCTGGCCCTGGCCTGGCCTGGCCTGGCCTGGCCTGGCCTGGCCCTGGCCTGGCCTGGCCTGGCCTGGCCTGGCCTGGCCTGGCCTGGCCTGGCCTGGCCTGGCCTGGCCTGGCCCTGGCCTGGCCTGGCCTGGCCTGGCCTGGCCTGGCCTGGCCTGGCCTGGCCTGGCCTGGCCTGGCCTGGCCTGGCCTGGCCTGGCCCTGGCCTGGCCTGGCCTGGCCTGGCCTGGCCCTGGCCTGGCCTGGCCTGGCCTGGCCCTGGCCCTGGCCTGGCCTGGCCCTGGCCTGGCCCTGGCCTGGCCTGGCCCTGGCCTGGCCTGGCCTGGCCTGGCCTGGCCCTGGCCTGGCCTGGCCTGGCCCTGGCCTGGCCTGGCCTGGCCCTGGCCTGGCCTGGCCTGGCCTGGCCTGGCCTGGCCTGGCCTGGCCTGGCCTGGCCTGGCCTGGCCTGGCCTGGCCTGGCCTGGCCCTGGCCTGGCCTGGCCTGGCCTGGCCTGGCCTGGCCTGGCCTGGCCTGGCCTGGCCCTGGCCTGGCCTGGCCTGGCCTGGCCTGGCCCTGGCCTGGCCTGGCCTGGCCTGGCCTGGCCTGGCCTGGCCTGGCCTGGCCTGGCCTGGCCTGGGCCTGGCCTGGCCTGGCCTGGCCTGGCCTGGCCTGGCCTGGCCTGGCCTGGCCTGGCCTGGCCTGGCCTGGCCTGGCCCTGGCCTGGCCTGGCCTGGCCTGGCCTGGCCTGGCCTGGCCTGGCCTGGCCTGGCCTGGCCTGGCCTGGCCTGGCCTGGCCTGGCCTGGCCCTGGCCTGGCCTGGCCTGGCCCTGGCCTGGCCTGGCCTGGCCTGGCCTGGCCTGGCCTGGCCTGGCCTGGCCTGGCCTGGCCTGGCCTGGCCTGGCCTGGCCTGGCCTGGCCTGGCCTGGCCCCCTGGCCTGGCCTGGCCTGGCCTGGCCTGGCCTGGCCTGGCCTGGCCTGGCCTGGCCTGGCCTGGCCTGGCCTGGCCTGGCCTGGCCTGGCCCTGGCCTGGCCTGGCCTGGCCTGGCCTGGCCTGGCCTGGCCTGGCCTGGCCTGGCCTGGCCTGGCCTGGCCTGGCCTGGCCTGGCCTGGCCTGGCCTGGCCTGGCCTGGCCTGGCCTGGCCTGGCCTGGCCTGGCCTGGCCTGGCCTGGCCTGGCCTGGCCTGGCCTGGCCTGGCCTGGCCTGGCCTGGCCTGGCCTGGCCCTGGCCTGGCCTGGCCTGGCCTGGCCTGGCCTGGCCTGGCCTGGCCTGGCCTGGCCTGGCCTGGCCTGGCCTGGCCTGGCCTGGCCTGGCCTGGCCTGGCCTGGCCTGGCCTGGCCTGGCCTGGCCTGGCCTGGCCTGGCCTGGCCTGGCCTGGCCTGGCCTGGCCTGGCCCTGGCCTGGCCTGGCCCTGGCCTGGCCTGGCCTGGCCTGGCCTGGCCTGGCCTGGCCTGGCCTGGCCTGGCCTGGCCTGGCCTGGCCTGGCCTGGCCTGGCCTGGCCTGGCCTGGCCTGGCCTGGCCTGGCCTGGCCTGGCCTGGCCTGGCCTGGCCTGGCCTGGCCTGGCCCTGGCCTGGCCTGGCCTGGCCTGGCCTGGCCTGGCCCTGGCCTGGCCTGGCCTGGCCTGGCCTGGCCTGGCCCTGGCCTGGCCTGGCCTGGCCTGGCCTGGCCTGGCCTGGCCTGGCCTGGCCTGGCCTGGCCTGGCCCTGGCCTGGCCTGGCCTGGCCTGGCCTGGCCTGGCCTGGCCTGGCCTGGCCTGGCCTGGCCTGGCCTGGCCTGGCCTGGCCTGGCCTGGCCTGGCCTGGCCTGGCCTGGCCTGGCCTGGCCTGGCCTGGCCTGGCCTGGCCTGGCCTGGCCTGGCCTGGCCTGGCCTGGCCTGGCCTGGCCTGGCCTGGCCTGGCCTGGCCTGGCCTGGCCTGGCCTGGCCTGGCCTGGCCTGGCCTGGCCTGGCCTGGCCTGGCCTGGCCTGGCCTGGCCTGGCCTGGCCTGGCCTGGCCTGGCCTGGCCTGGCCTGGCCTGGCCTGGCCTGGCCTGGCCTGGCCTGGCCCTGGCCTGGCCTGGCCTGGCCTGGCCCTGGCCTGGCCTGGCCTGGCCTGGCCTGGCCTGGCCTGGCCTGGCCTGGCCTGGCCTGGCCTGGCCTGGCCTGGCCTGGCCTGGCCCTGGCCTGGCCTGGCCTGGCCTGGCCTGGCCTGGCCTGGCCTGGCCTGGCCTGGCCTGGCCTGGCCTGGCCTGGCCTGGCCTGGCCTGGCCTGGCCTGGCCTGGCCTGGCCTGGCCTGGCCTGGCCTGGCCTGGCCTGGCCCTGGCCTGGCCTGGCCTGGCCTGGCCTGGCCTGGCCTGGCCTGGCCCTGGCCTGGCCTGGCCCTGGCCCTGGCCCTGGCCTGGCCTGGCCTGGCCTGGCCTGGCCTGGCCTGGCCTGGCCTGGCCTGGCCTGGCCTGGCCCTGGCCTGGCCTGGCCTGGCCTGGCCTGGCCTGGCCTGGCCTGGCCCTGGCCTGGCCTGGCCTGGCCTGGCCTGGCCTGGCCTGGCCCTGGCCTGGCCTGGCCTGGCCTGGCCCTGGCCTGGCCCTGGCCTGGCCTGGCCTGGCCTGGCCTGGCCTGGCCTGGCCTGGCCCTGGCCTGGCCTGGCCTGGCCTGGCCCTGGCCTGGCCTGGCCTGGCCTGGCCCTGGCCTGGCCTGGCCTGGCCTGGCCTGGCCTGGCCTGGCCTGGCCTGGCCTGGCCTGGCCTGGCCTGGCCTGGCCTGGCCTGGCCTGGCCTGGCCTGGCCTGGCCTGGCCCTGGCCTGGCCTGGCCCTGGCCTGGCCTGGCCTGGCCCTGGCCTGGCCCTGGCCTGGCCTGGCCTGGCCTGGCCTGGCCCTGGCCCTGGCCTGGCCTGGCCTGGCCCTGGCCTGGCCTGGCCTGGCCTGGCCTGGCCTGGCCTGGCCTGGCCTGGCCTGGCCTGGCCTGGCCTGGCCTGGCCTGGCCTGGCCTGGCCTGGCCTGGCCTGGCCTGGCCTGGCCTGGCCCTGGCCCTGGCCTGGCCTGGCCTGGCCTGGCCTGGCCTGGCCTGGCCTGGCCTGGCCTGGCCTGGCCCTGGCCTGGCCTGGCCTGGCCTGGCCTGGCCTGGCCTGGCCTGGCCTGGCCTGGCCTGGCCTGGGCCTGGCCTGGCCCTGGCCTGGCCTGGCCTGGCCTGGCCTGGCCTGGCCTGGCCTGGCCTGGCCTGGCCTGGCCTGGCCTGGCCTGGCCTGGCCTGGCCCTGGCCTGGCCTGGCCTGGCCCTGGCCCTGGCCTGGCCTGGCCCTGGCCTGGCCTGGCCTGGCCTGGCCTGGCCTGGCCTGGCCTGGCCTGGCCTGGCCTGGCCCTGGCCTGGCCTGGCCTGGCCTGGCCTGGCCTGGCCTGGCCTGGCCTGGCCTGGCCTGGCCTGGCCTGGCCTGGCCTGGCCTGGCCTGGCCTGGCCTGGCCCTGGCCTGGCCTGGCCTGGCCTGGCCTGGCCTGGCCTGGCCTGGCCTGGCCTGGCCTGGCCTGGCCTGGCCTGGCCTGGCCCTGGCCTGGCCCTGGCCTGGCCTGGCCTGGCCTGGCCTGGCCTGGCCTGGCCTGGCCCTGGCCTGGCCTGGCCTGGCCTGGCCTGGCCTGGCCTGGCCTGGCCTGGCCTGGCCTGGCCTGGCCTGGCCTGGCCTGGCCTGGCCTGGCCTGGCCTGGCCTGGCCCTGGCCCTGGCCTGGCCTGGCCTGGCCTGGCCTGGCCTGGCCTGGCCTGGCCTG